>NC_090652.1:286894709-286927209 GCF_040937935.1 Hyperolius riggenbachi
CGATTTATTGCAGGCAAAATGTTGCGATACAGTGGAAATGTAACCTAATACAACATGTATAGTATGACCATAACCTCTAGGTATACATATTATACATATTATACAGTATATTACCCCACCTTGTGTCCCCCCCATCTCCTTTAGCAAGCAGCAATGAGCAAAAATGCCATTTTTTTTTTCATAAAAATTATGTAAAATTTGACTTTCGAATGAAAATACCTTAAAAAATAATTTTGTAATACGTTTGTGAATTTTCACATTGAAAAATTAGACCCTCCCCCCTCCCCAGCAAATCCCTGCATCTGACTCTCCAAGTCACAGTATTTAGCTATCTCCTATTGTGGGGGGATGTGGCCCACGGGCTGGTGGAGCAACTCCTGTGCTTAAAGTGAACCAGAGACAAAGCACCCTCATGTATTTCCACATGTATCAGTGAGAACGGTAGAGAAAACACTTACCCTGCTCTCTGTTTCATTCTTCATTGCTCAGCCTGTTTGTTATTAGCCCTGATAAAATCCCTGACTGAGCATTCAGTCTGGCTTTGCTCAGGAATCATTATTGCTGAGTCAATATAGCAGAGCCAGAAGGGGGCAGGCTTGGGCTTGAAAAGACATCAGAGAAGACAGACTCCGCTATAATAGCAAGAAAAAAAACAGCCCTTAAAGAGGCTATTGGTTGAAGTACTGTAGCACTAGCAGCCCTGCACACCTGTCTAATCCAACAGCTCAAGTGCTCTGGACAGTGGACACACAAAACAGCAATATAACAATAGCATAAAAAAACAGCCCTTAAAAGGGCGATTGGATGAGGTACTGTAGCACTAGGAGCACTGCAGTGCACACCTGTATGCAACAGCTCAAGTGCTTCTCTACAATAGACACACAGAACAGCAATATTACAATAGGAAAAAAAACAGACCTTACAAGGGCTAGTGGGTGATCAGGATGGTGACTAGTACTGTTGTAGCAGCAAGAAACTGCACTCAACACACAGGACACAGGCCTAACTAACGCTATCCCTGTTAGCACAGCACAGCTCTCCCTATTTAACACAGCACACAGGCAGACTATCAAATGGCTTCTGTGCTGGCGTTTTTATAGGTGGGGGTGTGGTCCAGGAGGGAGAGATACCTGATTGGATGCCATGTGTCTGCTGACGGGGGAGGCGGATCAAAAGCAATCAAAAGCGGCATGTGTTCGCTGGTAGCGAACGGCAGATGATTGCTTGAAACTGTCTGCCGGCGAACAGTTCGGCCATCTAAGCATAGACTGGGGGTCATGGTCTGACTTTTGACAGAGATTGTAGGGGTACAGTCATACTCGAGCAGAGGCTACTATCATAGATTGCAGTAGCAGTGTTATTGCTGGCAGAGATTGGAGGTCAGTGTTGCGCAATATTGGAGGCCATGGTGTTATTACTGGAAGAGATTGGAGACCACAGTGTGCATGCTGGCAGAGACTTAAAGAGGAACTCCACTGAAAATAATGTAATAAAAAAAGTGCTTCATTTTTCCCATAATTATGTATAAATGATTTAGTCAGTGTTTGCTCATTGTAAAATCTTTCCTCTCCCAGATTCACATTCTGACATGTATTACATGGTGACATTGTTACTGTGGGCATGTTATGTAGCTGCTCCTAGCTGTTCTGGCTGTTAGAGAGCTCTAAACAGCCATTTCCTGTCTGTGAACATTGTTACATTGTGGCAGTTTGCCAGGAGTACCGCGGTATTCAGAGCCTCTAGTGGGAGTGGTTTCAGCACAAAATCAGTCACACAGCGCCCCCTGATGGTCTGTTTGTGAAAATCATTCTATTTCTCATGTAAAAGGGGGTATCAGCTACTGATTGGGATAAAGTTCAATTCTTGGTTGGAGTTTCTCTTTAAAGCTGCACTATGACTGCTGGCAGAGACCTCAGTGTGAATTCGGGCACAGATTGCAGGCCCCAGTGTGACAACCCACAGAGTTTGGGGTCAGAGTGTGACAGCTGACAGAAATTGGGGCCACGCAGCGCAACACGCCCCTCCTTACTTGCACACGCATGCCTAGCCTGCAGGCTAGGAATGCATCTGTGCAGCAACCCGAGCAGCCGCATTCAGCACCATTTCAGCACCAGACAGCAGCGCTGGGTGTGCTCCATTTAGCTCTGATTCTTCCTCCTTACTGCTTGGATTAAGAAAGTATCAGAGCTAAATGAAACGTACCCCATCCTGCTGTCCGGTGCTGCAATGGTGCTGAATGCAGCTGTTCAGGTTCTGAACCACATGGTCCTGAATTGAAACACTAACATTACTCAGGATCAATTTTGATCCCTGCCGGGTGACGATCTTTGGACGTGTGTAGGAGTCTTTACTGTGCATGAGATACTAGCTGATGGCCCGGCATTGCCCGGGTATGTACTTGGCTAGTGTTGGCTGTGCCCACTTTTTCTAACCCTAACACACAATTACTCAATTACTCAGTGATCAAGTTTGTGAGCTTTGCGGTCTGTGGCATCAATAATTTGCATTGAAATTAAACAAATCTGATTGGCTGTGGCTTCGACCCCTTTTCTGAATTTGAACCCCAGTCACCCAATGACCAACTGTACCAGGTCTGAGGCTTGTGCCATTAACAGTGCAGGAATGGCTGCAATTAAATATTCCCCTTGAAAATCAATAGGTGAATTCTGATTGGCTTTTGTAGGCTCCACCCACTTTTCTGAATATTAATCCCAGTCACCCAGTGACCAACTGTGCAAAGTTTGAGAACCCTGCCATCAACAGTGTAAGAATGGCTGCAATTTACATCTCCCCAGTGAAATTTGTATTTGTCTCCGCCTACTTTTAGGCTATGGGGGTAAAAGTATCCTATATGTTATTCCAGGTAATGTAGTATGTGTGCCAAATTTCATTCAAATCTGTTCAGCCGTTGTTGTGTGATTGAGTAACAAACAAACGTCCAAACATACAAACGTTCGCGATTGTAATATTAGTAGGATATATATATATACAGCACAGTCGCCAGTATCCGGCTATGGCGAGGATCGTCTGATGCCAGATACATGTGCTTGCCGGTTGCTTGAGCACAGAGCAGGATTAAAAAATCACAGAGCCTCTAGCGAGATCCTGTAGCTGCTAGCGAGATCCTGTAGCTGCTAGCGAGATCCTGTAGCTGCTAGCGGGATCCTGGCAGCTTTCCGGCACACTCCGTGTATGGCTCCCGGCATGTCACCTGACCCGACGCTGAAAAGTCGCCAGGAGCTACAGGTGATCACTAGATACTCTGTGAGACTCTGTAAGTATAACCCCCCCCCCCCCCCCCAAAAAAAAGTCCCCGTTATCCCCTCTGGCATGCCAGTTGGTTGAGACTTCAGGTTGTCTGAGTTCCAGATAACAAGAACATATTATATATATATATATATATATATATATATATATATATATATATATACTGCAGCACGGTGGCGTAGTGGTTAGCTCTCTTGCCTTGCAGCGCTGGGTCCCTGGTTCGAATCCCAGCCAGGGCACTATCTGCAAAGAGTTTGTATGTTCTCTCCGTGTCTGCGTGGGTTTCCTCCGGGCACTCCGGTTTCCTGCCACATTCCAAAAACATACGGATAAGTTAATTGGCTCCCCCTAAAATTGGCCCTAGACTACAGTACTTACACTACATAATATAGACATATGGCAATGGTAGGGAATAGATTGTGAGCTTCTTTGAGGGACAGTTAGTGACAAGACAATATATATATTGTACAGCGCTGCGTAATATGTCGGCGCTATATAAATACTGAATAATAATAATAATAATAATATATATATATATATATATATATATATATATATATATATACATACATATATACACACACGCGCGCGCGTGCGTGTGTGTGTGTGTGTGTTATAGAGACGGAGAGAGAGAAAAAAACCCATGCAGATAATTATATATAGTTTTAATTATTGTGTTTGACTGATATATAGACTTTCCATTACTATGTATCACTAAACAGCAATTAAAAGTCCCTATTGATTACATTTACATTTCTGCACACCGATATCTTTAAGCACTAGGTTACATGCCTGTGTGTCTTTTTTTTTTCTTTTTTTTTCCAAAGGCAAGGAACAGAAATCCATAAATCAATAGTCAGTCAATCCCAGGCATAACCAGTCCCAGTGTCCAATCACAGCCCTGCCAGCGAAACTGTGTGCAACAGACACACAGCCCCAGCTCGCACATGCCAGCTAGTCAGCAGACACCAGCATGGACTGGGAGAGGAATTAAAAGTGAGAGCAGAGCAGGGGGAGGAAGCAGTGAGGCTGTGCAGCTTGCTAGAGCAGAGGTGGGATACTCTGGATCAAGTCACCATCAGCAGCAGCGTGCTGAGGACAGGCTGCTGCCAGTGACATGCTTGGAGGTGTGCCTAGCCATCAGTGTGAGTCTGGCTGCAGGAGCTGAATGCTGCTCTGCTAACATTACTGCTGCTACCCAGCTGCTGTTCGGGGGCTTCCCTTACTGACATGAGCCCGCACTTTGGAATTTGCCTTAAAGAAGAAGCTGAGTTCTTGCTTGCAACGCATGTTTTTACCTAGCAGATATGTCTATGTGTTCTCTTTAAGAGGAAAAAGCAAAAATACCCATTCCTGGAAAAAGTTGGAACCTAAAACACTACGCTACTCTACGCTGGATACCTTTCATTACTGCCACCAACAGCAAGAGGACCTGTAGTTCTGCAACTTTGCGCATCGGACCTGAAAGCAAAAATGCACCCTGATTCCTAGAAAACTGTAAGTTATCATTTTTTTCCCTTACCCCCTGGATGTCCATGTTTTGTCCAGACTTTTCTTTTGTTGCACTGCAGTGCATCAGGTCACGCCTTGCTCATGTGTGGTGACAATGTTGTGTTTGTGTTTAGGTGGCAGTGATCAGCATCCTCTAACCGACACCTTTACATGTGATTATGGCAAAGAATGAAGATTAAAGAATTTATCGCATAGACTCCAGGCCACAAAAATGGAGCTGCCTCTTTTCTATCTCTTCCTGGCAAAGTGTCTACTTCATTTGGTAAGTTTAATGCTCAGGCACTCATAGTGGGGGAAAGGGGGGAGGGGGTCCTAGAAGCTCACTTGACCCTATCCCCCCCCCCCCCCCCCCGCACTTCCCGAAGTCAAGTGTCTGCAAATCATAAAAACTCAAATATCTATATTATTAAGTTTTATTTTAAATACAATAATTGAATAAAGGGACAATAAAAGAAACTAATCCCAGTTTTAGTTTCCACTAACATTTATCCCATCACCACAAAAATTTCTGTGAATGCCCCTTTTTCAATGCAAATAGTTTGCATGTAATTTAAGGGGGGTAAAAGTAATCCGGTAGCAAGACTCAAAAAGAGTTCAGTGAGGTTCCAATCATAAAATTTTTTACAAAATATATATAAATATATATATATATATATATATATATATATATATATATATATATAATTTTTTTTTTTTTCAGCTCTAATATTTAGTGTTTGGATCACAAAATGATTTTTTTCCCTCTTGGGTATAAAATTACACATTTGAGTTTGCTCATCCTCTGCGAAGTGTAATTTTATGGTTAATCTTTAAAAAAACAATGCTTACTAGTACTCAAGAGAACCTGCTTTTGATCAAAGGGTCATTTTGAAAGTACAATATAAATGCAATTGTTATCATACTTTAGTCTCATCAGGACTTTTTGTGTTAAAAACACAGAAACAGATTTACAAGTTGAATCATATACGCCTCATGTGATTTTAACATCTCTTTTTTTCCAGCCGTAATGAGTTTATATAATGGATGGTACATAATATACGTGTGAACATTTCCAGCTAGAGACTTGTGATCGCTGCTTTTGTGAATTTGTCAACTGGACCAAGTTGTCTACACTGAATGCGTTTTAATGTGCATTCATTTGCCTAAACTAAGTTGGGGCTTGAAAAAAACATCTGTAAATGTCTGCTGCTAAGTGTATTATTTCCAAACTGTTGCAAAGGAAAGAGAGTCTGTTAAATGTATTTAGGTGTTGTGACTGCGCAATTTCAAATTAGGACGATGGTTTTGGTGTATGTAAAGCCTTTTGATCTTTTTGAAATATAACTTATCGGCATGTGTGGTATGGACAGGGCATGTAAAACTTCCTAAAGAGATGCTAGTACAGGAATTTACTTATATATTCAACCTTTTTTGCAAGAACCAACATAGGTGTAAATCAGGTTAGACTACAGCCTTGGAAATCTATACAGTCTTCTCATGAAACTGCCGCAAGATAAGCAATGTTTTATTTTTTTGTTTTTTACTTATCAGTGGTGTGAACTGGCCTTATATCAGCCAACTAAAACTATCAATCTGCCTGGCTGCTCTTGGTAACTGGTACATCTTTGGTTCAGTCATTTATTTTTTTTTATTTATTTTTTTATGCACTTGATAAATCAGTTTCATTGTCTTGTTTAAAAACTCCTCCTAAGTGTTTATATTTTAAGTCCAGTTCAGGATTTTATTTTTCAACTCCATGTAGTCTGGAAACAGTTTGGAGTCTTGTTTGGGTTTCTACTGCTGTTTCTGTCTGCAGGGAGGTAACCTTCTCTTTCTTTTTGGCATTGGGCCCTCCATGGCTTTCATTCATATGAACACTGATGATCTTTGAAATAGGAGATTGGGACAAAAATGAAAGATCAGCTCTTAAGATATTTTAAAGAATAACACTTTTTTAAATGTTTGTTTTCTTCTTTACGGTATGGATGGTATATTATGTCATTGATTTGGTCGTAATAGAAGATTTTTTAAAGCCAACCACTGCAATTTGTCTGGACTGACCTCTACTACCTGCATTTTCAGTCTGAGGCCTTGGCCCCTGTCCTGCTATGTAACTTACTGTGCTAAGAGAACTGATGCGGACATTCCCCTTTTTTTGCCTTGATTCAATAGTCACATTCCTTCCCCAGCTGCTACAGCTGCCTCTACTGAGTTCCACGTTTTTGTACTGCTTGTCAGTAGAGCAAAAAGCTTTAGGGAAAGCTCTGTGACTAGTATGTTATGCAATCCTAGTTAAGTTTTGATAAAAATGTAGTATTAAAGTCCTAATTCTGGACTGTTTTATTATATGCATATGTTAACTACTAAATGTATAAAATGTGCATTTAATTTTTTATTTTTTTTTAAACCTTCACTTTTTTGCAAAAAAACTTAAAAAAAGACCTTAAAAGTACCTTATGGAGTTAATTACAGTGATTCTTTATTACCAGGGTACTGGTGTCTTCTCCCCTTTCCCCTCCAGTCGGAACTCAGCATGTCTCCAATCACATTGCAGCAACATGGCTGATGTGTAGTGTAAGGGTCTGACTCTGATAGCTGTACAGCCATGCCCCCCATTTGCCTGCACGTTCTAGCTGCTGAGTAGTAAAACAGGACAAGAAACACCAGCACATCAGGCTTAGAAGCTAAGGATCGGAGATTTGCTGCAGCAAGTACTTGAAATTTTTATTTAGCAAAAAGTAAATGTTTTTGGTGGAAAAAAAACAGTGCAGTTTTTTTTTATTAATAACTTCTATATTTATATATAAAAATAACTGTAAGCTAGATCATTAAACTCCACTCCAGGACTTGACAAAATGAAATGGTAGTCCTGAAAGGTAATTCTTCAAAATACTACTGCTAGTGCAAGTACAAAAGCATAACTGTCAAAGCGTCAATCCCCAAAAATATTTTTAAATAGTGATGACAGGGTTTAGAATCTGCTTTTTTTTTTTTTCTACTGCTGTATGTGCCCCCACTGGGGTGATTTTTACTTCATCTCCTGTCTCAGGGACCTCCATAGACCTCTAGGACTTTAATAGGAATCCTGGGGATAGAAAAAAAATACAGCAAGAATAAACTTGACAGATTCTAAATGTACCTCAGTGTACGAAAAAAAGAAAGTTTTATTATCGTCTCTTATGGTACTTTTGGAGAGATTTGCACGCTGTCCTCTAGAACAGGATGGGAGGAAATCTTTCCAGAACTGCATCTTATGGCACTATCCAAAATTACTATCGTGCAAAGAAGGTTCAATCAGTGCAGACAAGCTACTGTCTATGTAAGTAGACAGACATCAGCTGGCTTGTGTAATTGTATTATAGGAATAAAATCTATACAGTAATAATAATAACACTGTGTATTATTATTATTATCATCATATTGTTATTATCTGTAGCCCATTGGTTATTAACTGTTTAGAGTTTGTAATCTCTATTTTTGAACACCACAGAACGTTAGCCATTTATAAATCTAAAATAATGATAGCAATTATTAGGCAATATATTTATATTACTAAGAAAACTTTAAACCTGTCTTTAAAGAAAGATTTAGAATTACATCACCTGTGAACCAATGATTTGCCTTTGAAAAAATATAATAATAATGTTATTCTGAGTGTTAAGGTAGCCGTACTCTATGCGACATTTGCTGAATCTGGCAATTGATTGATTGCTTCCTGATCATAAATTACTTGTCGAGTTGTGATCATAATTCTTCACCTTCCTCAACTGATCTTGATCAGGAATATATTATAAAACCAATCAAACCACCACTACTGCTAGTTTTACCCCAATTTTAGCACAAACAATGCCTCTTTTGATGACCTGCGTGCAAACAATAAAAATTGGTGACTTTTACGATGGCCTTGATGTTTGATCCTTTTTTTATTCCATGCGTTTATTATCAAATTCAGCTTCTGAATAATAGAAAATTGCATAATGTATAGCCTGTAATGTTAGATTACCAATGCATTCAAAAATGATGAAGGATACAATGACTTAAGCTTCATACACCCCCTAGATGGTCCTTGGCCGAAGCAGGACCACCTCGGCCAAGAATCTAGTATGTGTACAGCAGCACCGGACCTCTCCCAAAGCATTGGTGAGAAATCTGGACTGCTGGATCATCTCATCTGAGCCCTGGCTGACCCCACTGCTCACCCTCCTTACCCCTCCCACTCTGTGTCGCTCCGGCGTGCATCTTACGTCATTCCACCACCTCCTCCATAGTAACAAAACCGCAGGTTATTGTTGCGTCTGTACAGCCTTGGCCCCAAACTGTCAAAGGTACCACCTGTCAAGATAGTCCTTAAGAAGTGAGCATGTGCCAAGGGTCTCCAGCCTGTTTGGGTGAGCTAGTCTACTCAGTGAACTGAGATTGGGCTTTGTAGACCTGATCTCAGTTACTTTCACAATCGTCACCATTTATAAGACCCCTAAATCCTGGATCATACACATTCCTGGAGGCTGCCTATGCTAAATAGATGTATTCATTTGGCACTGTTATTGGCCTGAGGAAGCGAGCATAGACCCGAGAAACGCGTTGCCTGTGCTAAATAAACATCTTTTGTAAAATTACAAAGATTTCGTCATTGAGGTAAGAAACCTCGTCTCCTTTTTTATTTTAAGCTGTTTTTAGATGCTTTTGTCATGCCAGAGCGCCTCTTTACCCATTGTGCTTAGTTTACCCCCACACACATTCTGAGGGGTGGCGACAGATCATCCGTGGTTACACCACGGCGACCATCTATTGACTTTTTCTTCAAGAGAGCGACCACATCCGGGTTCTGGCCAGGACCACCCCGAGTGGAGCTGGGTTAATTATCTCCACCTGCTTCCTGTGGTCGGTTGCCCCTTGCAACCTTCCTTTGTGGGTAGTATTTTTCTTATTCACCCATTATACCTACCTTTGACATATTACACTATAGTGCCAAGACACCCCGGCCACATTCCATTCCTGGAGATGTCTGGTCCTCCAATTAGCACTATCCTTTTAAATGAGAGAGAAAAAGAGAATGCATGTGTTTGTCCTCCAGAATGACTTGTGCAAATGTGCACAGAGGGTAAAGCCTGTTACACTCATCCAATTTTGATTGGCCAACCATTGGTCAATTTTATCACTTCCATGTAGTGTTAAAGGGAACCAGAGATGAACGATTCACACAAAATAAACATATCAGTTGATAGCTTGTAAAGAATAAATGCTCTACCCGATAATGTCGCCACTCTGGTGTGCGTTTTTGAGTGCTTTTTATCCATTATTGCTCCAGGAAATATCCAATATGACTGCCGGCTCATATACCTTCTGCTTCCAGGTTATGAGGTGTTCTGGATGTGCTGTCTAGCCTCTGAGACTATAGACAAGCAGGGCTGCTGCTGCAGCATTTCACCTGTGTGCTTTCAACTTCATATTCTGGCATGCTGTGTGGCTGCCTGTAGGAAGTGTCTCTCATAGTAATGAAACTGCATACAGTAGATAATGACTGGCTGCACAGACAGAGCACACAGATCACACAGCCACACTTGTCTGTTTCAGAGATTTTTCTTGCAGCAGCAGCCCCCCCCCCCCCATGTCATCTCAGCTCTCAGTATGTAAAGCAGGAAATCTGAGCCAGGAGGGGGAAGGCTTGGGCTTGAAAAGACTCCACAAAAGAGTGACTCAGCTATAATGATTCCAGGTCAAACCTCGACTGAGCCAGTCGGGGATTCTTATCACAGCTGATTATAGACAGATTAAGCAGAGAAGATTTAAACTAAAAGCAGGGTAGGTGTTTACTGTCATGTTCCCACTGATAAATGTAATACAATACATGAGGGTGCTTCGTCTCTGGTTCTCTTTAAGGGCCAACAGATTTTGAATACTGTCAATATATGTGATTGTGGCCCTTATTCAATTCACGTTTTCTCCTGAGTTTTCTCCTTGGTGGTATTTTTCACACCTTACCAATGAGAGTAATGAGAGTCATTTGGGATTGGGACAAGCTTGAGAAAGGAGCTCTTACCAATGCTCTGAAACGTCACATTATATGTTCTTATCCCTTTAATAAAAGAGCAAAAATATGAAGATGATGCCTCCTTTCCACTCACACTTTACCAATAAAATGCCTTTTAAGCCACCAGCAAGCAAGAAAATACTTTATTACTTACTTTTTGGCACTTTTTCAATTTCAGAAGCTGAAAAGTTATTTTAAACAGGAGATGAAAAATGATCTCTTAAAGAGACTCTGTAACAAATTTTTCAGCCTTAGTTCTTCTATCCTATAAGTTCCTATGCCTGTTCTAATGTGCTGGGGCTCACTGCAGTCTTTCCTAACTGCACTGTCTCTGTAATAAATCAATGTATCTTTCCTCTGTCCTGTTTGTCGGGCTAAAGCTTGATTGTGTGGAATGTGCAGGGCTGCTTGTGATTGGTAGAAGCAATACACACCCTCTGCAGGCCCCCTGCATACTCTGAATGACTCACACACTATGCTTAGCTGAGCCTATTAGAAGCTGGTTAGTTTGTTTGTAAACACTGCCTAAAACTGTTAATTACAAGCCAGGATTGCAGCAGAGAGTGGCAGAAACAGCACAGAGGGGCACAGGAGAAAATAATGAATAGAATGGTATGCTTTTTATTGTAAGAATATTAGAGTACAGATTCTCTTTAAGAGAAAAAAGTGAATTGAATAAGGGCCAGTGTAGGCAAGCTTTCATCCATTTCATTCAAGAAAGTGGTAAAAATGAAGAACTGTTGACTAATCAAAATTGGATGTGTATACCAGGCCCTAAAAAGGGGGCAATGCAGAGATTGGGCCCACCAGGGGCTCTTCTTCAACTCCTGCATTAGCTCTTCATTGGTGCTATGCTGATATTGAGCATCTCTATATGTGCTTTGAATAGCATTAATAAGCTGTTCCGCTCTGCTTACTCCTCTCTGACACTGTAGCTGTCCTTGGTAGGTTTTGGTGCTCTATAACACTTTTTATGTACAGATTGCTTGATGGGGGCCCAATGTAAAACTTGCACTTTGGCACATTGCTCTTTAACTATGCCACTGCTTTTCAAGGCACAGTAGCATCATCATCAACCAGACTCATCAGGGGCATTATTATTATTATTAAGTTCCTCTTTAAGTGGCAGTTCCTGTCTGAGTCAGGACTGGGTCAGACTACATTGTGAGCCTCACTGATAAGAAATTACAATTATAAAACCCTTTCCTAGCAAAAAACGGCTTCTGAGAGCAGGAAAGAGATAAAAGGGTCAATAGTGAGCAAAAACAGTAAAAATTTAAAAAGTAGATTTAAATATAAAATAATACCGTGGAATATGTTAAAAAGTTATTTTTAGGAGGATGATTTGATATTTGAAACATTCCATTCGTTTATTTTCACCTCAGGTGTCCTTTAAGCACGTTTACAGAGAATCTGTACTTTAAAATTCTTACAATAAAAAGCATACCATTCTATTCATTATGTTCTCCTGGGCCCCTCTGTGCTGTTTCTGCCACTCCCTGCTGCAATCCTGGTTTGTAATTGCCAGTTTTATGCAGTGTTTACAAACAAAAGCCATAGCAAGTGATAGGCTGAGAGCCCAGTGTGTGAGTCATATAGAGTGTGCAGGGGGGCTGGAGAGGGTGTGTATAGCTTCTATCCAATCACAAGCAGCACATTCCAGCCTGACTGCCTGAGCCCGACAGAGCCGACAGAAGAGAGAAGATTAGATCATATACCAGAGATAATACAGCCACTGTGCAACTAGGAAAGGCTGCAGTAAGACAGACCACATTAGAATAGGCATAGAAACTTATAGGATAGAAGAAATTAGGCTCAAAATTTTGTTACAGAGTCTCTTTAAGTGTAAGTACACAAAGAGACAAGAAGTAAGCGGAGACTTCCATCTTTAATCTCTTTTTTAAGGAAAATCTGTTGTTGATAAAATACAGCTCAGCTCAGTCTAATTATTAGAACAATTACTGGCAACCATTAGAGGCAAGAGGTATTTTAACCCAAAACTGAACTTCATCCCAGTCAGTAGGGTTGCTCGGATACCCCCAATCACAATTCGAGTGATTACGAATTCGGCTCCGCCCACTTTCAAATTAACTAGTGATCTCGATCGATTCCATGAGTCGAATAACTGCATGTAATCACGAGTCGTGATTAAAAACCCGCAGACTTTAACGGTTAATAGCAAAGCCCCCTTAAATGCCAAAAACACCAAATGTGCAGGTTATGTTAAGAAGAAAAGTGGGAGCAAGGGGAAAACATTTTTTTTTTCAAAAAGACCTTATACTTTTTGAGAAAATCGATTTTAAAATTTCAAAAGAAAAAAGTATACTTTTAAATGCGGTAAATGACAGTTTGTTAATGAAACAAAACCCGCCAATTTTCGAGGTTAATAGCAAAGCCCACTTGGTGTATGGAAAGTTTCAAGGACAGAAAGCCCATAAAAATAGCACCACTCTAATGAAATAGTAGCATTTATTCAAAAAGTGTATAACATTAATACAAAATATGACATCGTTGAGTTTCAAACAAGATAAAAACAATTAAAACCGACCAAATGGTTCAAAATGGTAACAGCTGCATACAATCATGTCTTTTAGTAAGTAAAGGTAAAATCCACCATATAAATAAAATCACAGATATGGCACAGAATATTGCCTATATATAATCGCCTCAGTGTGCATCTGATCAGAGCACACACAAGGTTGAACCCGGGTTCAGCAAGAAAAACAAATAAATATGCGCATCCACATACAGTAGTGTAAATAGCATGTGCAAAAAAAAAATATATATATATATATATATATATTTCATATACCAAATTATTCCTGTGTAGGAAAAATGTGCAGACCAGCAAGGACTGCTGTATAATTATGACACTGGGAGCAGCCTATAGAAAAGTGCATAAAGTGAAAGGTGATACAATAGAGGAAGATACTTAGCCCGGGGAGACCAAGGAGGCGAAGACAGTGCAGCTGTAAATAGAAGAGGTCCCTTCAGAACAGTCCCGCAAGCTCCGCGGGTGTCACCCCGCTTTCAAAGGAGAGGAGAGGAACACCACCTCTCCTCTCCTTTGAAAGCGGGGTGACACCCGCGGAGCTTGCGGGACTGTTCTGAAGGGACCTCTTCTATTTACAGCTGCACTGTCTTCGCCTCCTTGGTCTCCCCGGGCTAAGTATCTTCCTCTATTATATCACCTTTCACTTTATGCACTTTTCTATAGGCTGCTCCCAGTGTCATAATTATACAGCAGTCCTTGCTGGTCTGCACATTTTTCCTACACAGGAATAATTTGGTATATGAAATATATATATATATATATATATATATATATATATATATATATATATTTTTGCACTTGCTATTTACACTACTGTATGTGGATTAGTGTTGGGCGAACAGTGTTCGCCACTGTTCGGGTTCTGCAGAACATCACCCTGTTCGGGTGATGTTCGAGTTCGGCCGAACACCTGACGGTGCTCGGCCAAACCGTTCGGCCATATGGCCGAACTAAGAGCGCATGGCCGAACGTTCCCCGAACGTTCGGCTAGCGCTGTGATTGGCCGAACGGGTCACGTGGTTCGGACCCGAACGCGCTCTGATTGGCCGAACGGTCACGTGGTTCGGGTAAATAAATACCCGAACCACGTCATATCTCCGCCATTTGTCTGTGGGTTTAGCTTTGGGTAGGCAGGCAGGGTAGTTCGCGCTCCAGCCACGCTAGCCAGGGCCCCCCCTGTCATTGTGTCACTGCTGGGAACAGTAGTACACCGCTTGCTCAGCCACACTATATAGCATTCTGTTTACTGCCACTCTGTGTACCTCGCTCAGCCACACTATATAGCATTCTGTTTACTGCCACTCTGTGTCTGCTGGGAATAGTAGTACACCGCTTGCTCAGCCACACTATATAGCATTCTGTTTACTGCCACTCTGTGTACCTCGCTCAGCCACACTATATAGCATTCTGTTTACTGCCACTCTGTGTCTGCTGGGAATAGTGGTACACCGCTCGCTCAGCCACACTATATAGCATTCTGTTCACTGTTCTGTGTCTGCTTGGAATAGTGGTACACCGCTCGCTCAGCCACACTATATAGCATTCTGTTTACTGTTCTGTGTCTGCTGGGAATAGTGGTACACCGCTCGCTCAGCCACACTATATAGCATTCTGTTTACTGTTCTGTGTCTGCTGGGAATAGTGGTACACCGCTCGCTCAGCCACACTATATAGCATTCTGTTCACTGTTCTGTGTCTGCTGGGAATAGTGGTACACCGCTCGCTCAGCCACACTATATAGCATTCTGTTCACTGTTCTGTGTCTGCTGGGAATAGTGGTACACCGCTCGCTCAGCCACACTATATAGCATTCTGTTTACTGTTCTGTGTCTGCTGGGAATAGTGGTACACCGCTCGCTCATCCACACTATATAGCATTCTGTTCACTGTTCTGTGTCTGCTGGGAATAGTGGTACACCGCTCGCTCAGCCACACTATATAGCATTCTGTTCACTGTTCTGTGTCTGCTGGGAATAGTGGTACACCGCTCGCTCAGCCACACTATATAGCATTCTGTTCACTGTTCTGTGTCTGCTGGGAATAGTGGTACACCGCTCGCTCAGCCACACTATATAGCATTCTGTTTACTGTTCTGTGTCTGCTGGGAATAGTGGTACACCGCTCGCTCAGCCACACTATATAGCATTCTGTTTACTGTTCTGTGTCTGCTGGGAATAGTGGTACACCGCTCGCTCAGCCACACTATATAGCATTCTGTTTACTGTTCTGTGTCTGCTGGGAACAGTAGTACACCGCTCGCTCAGCCAGAGTATATAGCATTGTGTTTACTGCCACTCTGTGTACACCGCTCAGCCAGACTATATACCATTGTTTACTGACACTCTGTGTACACCGCTCAGCCAGACTATATACCATTGTTTACTGACACTCTGTGTACACCGCTCAGCCAGACTATATACCATTGTTTACTGCCACTCTGATTCTGCTGGGAACAGTAGTACACCGCTCGCTCAGCCAGACTATATAGCATTGTGTTTACTGCCACTCTGTGTACACCGCTCAGCCAGACTATATACCATTGTTTACTGACACTCTGTGTACACCGCTCAGCCAGACTATATACCATTGTTTACTGAAACTCTGTGTACACCGCTCAGCCAGACTATATACCATTGTTTACTGCCACTCTGATTCTGCTGGGAACAGTAGTACACCGCTCGCTCAGCCAGACTATATACCATTGTTTACTGACACTATATAGCAGACTATATAGCATTGTGTGTACACCGCTCAGCCAGACTATATACCATTGTTTACTGACACTCTGTGTACACCGCTCAGCCAGACTATATACCATTGTTTACTGCCACTCTGATTCTGCTGGGAACAGTAGTACACCGCTCGCTCAGCCAGACTATATACCATTGTTTACTGACACTCTGTGTACACTGCTCAGCCAGACTATATACCATTGTTTACTGCCACTCTGATTCTGCTGGGAACAGCAGTACACCGCTCGCTCAGCCAGACTATATACCATTGTTTACTGACACTATATAGCAGACTATATAGCATTGTGTGTACACCGCTCAGCCAGACTATATACCATTGTTTACTGACACTCTGTGTACACCGCTCAGCCAGACTATATACCATTGTTTACTGCCACTCTGATTCTGCTGGGAACAGTAGTACACCGCTCGCTCAGCCAGACTATATACCATTGTTTACTGACACTCTGTGTACACCGCTCAGCCAGACTATATACCATTGTTTACTGCCACTCTGATTCTGCTGGGAACAGTAGTACACCGCTCGCTCAGCCAGACTATATAGCATTGTGTTTACTGCCACTCTGTGTACACCGCTCAGCCACACTATATAGCATTGCGTACTCTGCCAGTCAGTGTGTATATTGCTGGGATCAGTAATACTCCACTCACCGTCAACCACTATATGAGCTCAACATGAGTTCCCCAGAGACCTCCGCTGTGAGCAGCACTCCCAACAACAGCAACAGCCAACGCCCCACGCAAGCTATAACATCCACCCCAGCAGCCAGTGGTCAGCAGCAGCCCTCCCCGGAGGAGAACGTTGTGTCCATCAGTCCGTCGCCAGAGCGATTAATGAGGGCTGCCATTGAGGAGATGATGGGGCCTGATGTGGAGGAGGAGGTCTGGCTCAGGCCAGCATCCCAAGTTAATGTTGAGGACGATGAGGGGTCTGTGTCTGGGGATGTTGGGGTGGCAGAGGTGGTGGGTGGGTCAGACTCAGGAGAAGAGTTGTATGATGAGGATGATGATCGGGACCATCTGTATGTGCCTCAGAGTCCGACCCCGGAAAACATGTTGTATCGTGTGTTTAGGTACTAAAATCTGCGTTCCCTCCCAGTAGTGTTGGGCGAACAGTGTTTGCCACTGTTCGGGTTCTGCAGAACATCACCCTGTTCGGGGTGACTATATAGCAGACTATATAGCATTGTGTTTAATGCCACTCTGTGTACACGGCTCAGCCACACTATATAGCATTGTGTTTACTTCCACTCTGTGTCTGCTGGGAACAGTAGTACACCGCTCACCCGCCACTGTATAGCATTGTGCTCTGTGTCACTGCTGACAATAGTGGTACACCGCTCACCCACCACTGTATAGCATTTCTGTACTGCCACTGTACTGCTGCCAGTCAGCGTGTACTTTAAGGATAAGTGAAATGAGGAAGAAATCCGGTGAAAGAGGGAGGGGCAAGGGAAGAGGTGTTTCCCCTGACGGTTCACGTACAGGCCACAGGGGAGCACCCAAGAAAACCCACTCAATACTGCCCATGTTGTCCAGGACAACAACCCTCACAGATCCAAAAGAACAGGACCAGATAATTACTTGGATGACCTCTCAAGCGTCCAGCAGTGGGTTAAGCAGCACCAGCACATCACGCACGAGGTCCGAGTCCTCAGCCAGTTAAAGTCTGGGCTTTCTTTGAAGACTGCACTGAGGATGTTACCATGGCGATTTGCAAGTTGTGCAAGACCCGCCTGAGCAGGGGGAAAAGTATTAACAACCTCTCCACCACCAGCATGAGCCGCCACATTCTATCCAAACATCCCACTCTGTGGGCAAACGCGGCAGGACAGGGTACCACCAGCAACACTGCCTCCCTTGGGTTCACCAGACTCACCACCAGACCCGCCTCAGCAGCAGCAGTAGCCCAGCCATTGCGTGGTTCACAACATTCACAAACATCAGACGATGCTGACACTGTCACTTTCCGGACTAGTGCTCTTGAGGTCTCCCAGTGTTCATCAAACACAACAACCAACAGCCCTTCGGTGTGCAGCGCTACGGTTGAGTTGTCTGTCTCTGAGATGTTTGAGCACAAGAGGAAATTGCCAGCAAATGACCCCCGGGCCGTGGCAGTAACAGCCAGCCAGCATAGCCAAGCTTCTGGCCTGCGAAATGCTGCCATATCGAGTGGTGGAGACAAACAGCTTCAAGGGCATGATGTCAGTGGCCATCCCACGTTACGTGGTTCCCAGCCGCTACCACTTTGCGCGCTCTGCAGTGCCTGAGTTGCATGAGCACGTGGTCAGCTAAATAACCCGAAGCTTGAAGAATGCCGTTGCCTGCAAGGTTCACCTCACCACTGACACCTGGACGAGTGCGTTCGGCCAGGGTCGATACATCTCCCTTACCGCGCACTGGGTGAACCTTGTGGAGCCTGGCAGCGATTCCTCACCTGCTACGGCGCGGGTGTTGCCCACGCCGCAAACAGCTGGATAACAACAGCAGCACCTACCTCTCTGACTCCTTCTCCTCCAACGCATCTCAAAGCTGTACCTCATCCGGAAATGCTAACCCAGCACCAGCAGCAGTAGGATCGTGGAAGCAGTGCAGCACAGCTGTTGGCATGCGTCAGCAAGCGTTGCTGAAGCTGATCTGCCTTGGGGATAAGCAGCACACAGGGGAGGAAATTTGGAGGGGAATAAAGGAACAGACGGATTTGTGGCTGGCACCGCTGGACCTGAAACCGGGCATGAAGCTAGACACCTGGCACGAACTGGCAATGTACGCAATAGAGGTGCTGGCTTGCCCGGCAGCCAGCGTTATGTCGGAACGCTGTTTCAGTGCTGCCGGAGGCATCATCACAGATCGGCGTATCCGCCTCTCCACAGAAAATGCAGACCGTCTGACTCAAATTAAAATGAATCAATCCTGGATTGGAAACGACTACGCAACACTCCTGGACCCCAACCAAGTAACATGACCGATGAACATCTGGGATGGTTTAGCGTTTCCGGTCCCTGTTTATTGAACCTCTCATCTGTATTACATTTATGACTGCATGGCGGCAAAAAGCATTGCTGCTATATCCGCACGCTTTTTGTCCTCATGCAAGGCCTGGGTTGTTGTGTCTCACAAAGCGTGGCCTTCTCCTCCTGCGCCTCCTCCTGTTCCATCACGTGTGCTGCTGCTGCTGCTGCTGCTGCTGCTGGGTTACCGTTGCCGGTCCCTGTTTATGGAACCTCTTATCTTTATTACATTTATGACTACATGGCGGTACAAAGCATGCTATCCGCACGCTTTTTGTCCTCATGCAAGGCCTGGGTTGTTGTGTCTCACAAAGCGTGGCCTTCTCCTCCTGCGCCTCCTCCTGTTCCATCACGTGTGCTGCTGCTGCTGCTGCTGCTGCTGGGTTACCGTTGCCGGTCCCTGTTTATGGAACCTCTTATCTTTATTACATTTATGACTACATGGCGGTACAAAGCATGCTATCCGCACGCTTTTTGTCCTCATGCAAGGCCTGGGTTGTTGTGTCTCACAAAGCGTGGCCTTCTCCTCCTGCGCCTCCTCCTGTTCCATCACGTGTGCTGCTGCTGCTGCTGCTGCTGCTGGGTTACCGTTGCCGGTCCCTGTTTATGGAACCTCTTATCTTTATTACATTTATGACTACATGGCGGTACAAAGCATGCTATCCGCACGCTTTTTGTCCTCATGCAAGGCCTGGGTTGTTGTGTCTCACAAAGCGTGGCCTTCTCCTCCTGCGCCTCCTCCTGTTCCATCACGTGTGCTGCTGCTGCTGCTGCTGCTGGGTTAGCGTTGCCGCGTGGTCCCTGTTTATTGAACCTCTTATCTTTATTACATTTATGACTACATGGCGGTACAAAGCATGCTATCCGCACGCTTTTTGTCCTCATGCAAGGCCTGGGTTGTTGTGTCTCACAAAGCGTGGCCTTCTCCTCCTGCGCCTCCTCCTGTTCCATCACGTGTGCTGCTGCTGGGTTAGCGTTGCCGCGTGGTCCCTGTTTATTGAACCACTTATCTTTATTACATTTATGACTGCATGGTGGTACAAAGCATGCTATCCGCACGCTTCTTGTCCTCATGCAAGGCCTGGGTTGTTGTGTCTCAAAGCGTGGCCTTCTCCTCCTGCGCCACCCTCCTCCTGTTCCATCACGTGTGCTGCTGCTGGGTTAGCATTACCGGTCCCTTTTCCTGGAACCTCTTATATGTATTACATTTATGACTGCATGCCGACAAAAAGCATGTTACCTGTGCAAAGAAAACAGACATTTCCCGCATTTAAAAGACAGTTTTCCCTTTGAAACTTTAAAATCGATTTTCTCAAAAACTATAAGCTCTTTTTGCTAAATTTTTTTTCCTCTTGTACCCACTCCCAAGGTGCACATACCCTGTAAATTTGGGGTATGTAGCATGTAAGGAGGCTTTACAAACCACAAAAGTTCGGGTCCCCATTGACTTCCATTATGTTCGGAGTTCGGGTCGAACACCCGAACATCGCGGCCATGTTCGGCCTGTTCGGCCCGAACCCGAACATCTAGATGTTCGCCCAACACTAAATGTGGATGCGCATATTTATTTGTTTTTCTTGCTGAACCCGGGTTCAACCTTGTGTGTGCTCTGATCAGATGCACACTGAGGCGATTATATATAGGCAATATTCTGTGCCATATCTGTGATTATATTTATATGGTGGATTTTACCTTTACTTACTAAAAGACATGATTGTATGCAGCTGTTACCATTTTGGACCATTTGGTCGGTTTTAATTGTTTTTATCTTGTTTGAAACTCAAAGATGTCATATTTTGTATTAATGTTATACACTTTTTGAATAAATGCTACTATTTCATTAGAGTGGTGCTATTTTTATGGGCTTTCTGTCCTTGAAACTTTCCATATGCCTTTTTGAGCCCTTGCACACTCTTATTATTATTATAGTGTAGTGTTGCGGACACCCTGTTACTCTAAAGCCCACTTGGTGGCCCACATGGTAGAAACACCAAATTTGCAGAATATGTTAAGAAGATAGTGAGAAAAAATATTATTTTCCTATTTTTATTTATTTCTTTCTTTTATGTGCAGAGTGTAGGAAATGTTTTTAAAAATGATGTGGGGCACCCCCTACCCGGCATATTTAACTCCTTGTCTTCCATGCAGGCTCGGATAGCCAGAATGCGGAGCCCCGGCCGACTGGGGCTTCGCACCCTGAGCTATACTAGCCCGCATGGTCTATGGTATGGAAGGGCTCTGGGGGAGAGGGGCGGCCAAGCCTTCCCCTTCCCCCCCCCCCAAGCCCTTGTCAAATCCATGGACAAGGGGCTCTTTCCCATCTCCGGTGCCCCAGGAGGAGGTGGGGGCGACGACTCCCTGGGGGAGGGGTTCATGGTGGAATCTGGGAGTCTCCTTTAAGAAGGGAACCCCCAGATGCCCACCCCTCTCCCTGGAGAAATGAGTATAGGGGAACAAAGTACCCCTTACCCGTTTCCATAAAGGGTTAAATGAAATAAAAACACAACAAGAAAAAAGTCCTTTATTAATCTTAATTAACCAGAAATACTTACCTGTACCTTTAAGAAAATGTTCCCACGCACCATATTCAGTGAATACAGATAATAATGAGGACAGCCAACATCTGTAATGAAGGGGGAAGTGAAGCATTCTGCAAGGTCCCAACTTTCTTCTTTACTAGCACACATCAGGGGCACAGGGCTGCTCTCATACCTGGCTCTGTGCACTGTCAAATCCCCCAGAGCTGCTCCATGCTCTGCAAACACACTACTGCATCCAAACTCAACTGTAACCGGGAAAGAAAGGGGGCGGGGTGGCACATGATGCAGGCAGCAGCACAGTGCTGTAAGCTGCAGGATGCCTGCAATCATTCTGGGGTCTCCACTTGTGCCTGTTGCCACTCACTGAACAAACCCTGGTCTGAGGGGGGATTTTGGGCACCAGTAAGCCTCCTCTAAACTCTAAAATGTAACATTGTCTCATTTTAACTACCATTATGTATATAACAGTGACATCTTCTGCAGCACAATACAGAGTGCATAGTCACGTCACTGACTGTCCTCAGAGGAGCTCACTCTAATCCTACCATAGTTATAGCCTAATGTTCTACCATATTATTATTATGTATTTATATAGCCCTGACATCTCCTGCAGCACATTACAGAGCACATAGTCATGTTACTGGCAGTTCTCAGAGGAGCACACAATCTAATCCCTACCATAGTTATAGCCTAATGTCCTACCATATTATTATTATGCATTTATATAGCACTGGCATCTTCTGCAGCACTGTACAGAGTACATAGTCATGTCACTGACTGTCCTCAGAGGAGCTCACAATATAATCCCTATCAAAGTCATAGTCTAATGTCCTACCATATTATTATGTATTTATATAGCACTGACATCTTCTGCAGCACATTACAGAGTACATAGCCATGTCACTGACTGTCCTCAGAGGAGCTCACAATCTAATCCTGCCATAGTCATAGACTAATGTCCTACCGTATTATTATTTGTTTATATAGCAGTGACATCTTCTACAGCACTTTACAGAGTACATAGTCATGTCACTGACTGTCCTCAGAGGAGCTCACAATATAATCCCTATCGTAGCCATACTCGAATGTCCTACCATATTATTATTATTATTATATTGTGTATGGCTGAGAGAGATCTTTCAGGAATCCCCCTCCCCCTTGAAAATCCTGGGTTTGCCCATGGCTTCCATACATCTTTCACTTTCTTAAAAAGAAACCCAGGCGGTGAGTTTGGTGCGTTCCTCGCTGCTTCCTGTCCTAATGCCAGAGTCACACTTATGGAACCCGGGCTGATAAAAATAAATTATACAGGAGTGAACTAAACCTTGAGGAGATTAAACACCCTCTTTAAGAAGCGATTTCTCCTACGACTACACCAGTTGATTGATTAGTTTGCGAGAAAGCGTGTGTCAAATATTAATCCGTCTCTGGATTGTACTCGCCGTGTAGAGCTTTTTTATTTTTTTCTCCTCTCCGCCACTTTAGCAAAGCAATGAATTAGAGAGCTGCATGGCGGTGATAAGAGGCGCAGTCTTTCATACTGCCAGAATTCTGCACAATAGGGTCCTGTTTACCTTCTTCACGTTTATATGCAGGTTTTTCCTCTGTGTAGCTGGATGAGCGAGGCACTGAGCGGAACCTGTTTAAGGGGAGGGGTCCAAGGGGAAGACTTGGCAGTGTCTGTTTCATATGACACTGATTCCTTGTGCTGGGCAACACGCCTTCACACGACTGCGTGCGATACATCAGCATATACAGCTAAGTGATGATATTACTGATAGCAGTGTAGTGGTTAGCGTTCTCGCCTTGCAGCGCTAGGTCCCTGGTTCGATTCCCAGCCATGTCAACATCTGCAAGGAGTTTGTATGTTCTACCTGTGTCTGCGTGGGTTACCTCCGGGTACTCCGGTTTCCTCCCAAAAAACATACAGATAAATTAATTGGCTTCCCCAAAATTGGCCCTAGACTACGATGCATACACAATACATAGACATAGGACTATGGTAAGGATTAGATTGTGAGCTCCTCTGAGGGACAGTTAGTGACGACGAGACTCTTTATACTCTGTAAAGCGGTACGGAAGGTGTCAGCGCTATATAAATCCTAAATAATAATATTAATAATAATATCAATGACACTGTTGTACCGGCAGCGTTTTAGACACTCATCCTCCTCATGTCACATCTGGGCTGCTTTTATTGATTGAGTCCCGACTTCTGATAAACATTATAATGAATACACAAGGACTAACCTTATATGCAGGGCCAGTTCTACACGTTTTGCTGCCTGAGGCAAACTTGTGAGGATGTGCCCGCGTTCCACGTTGCAGGCATCGTACGTGCCTCCAGGTCTCCTCCTTCAATTCCGCCCACCACGTACAGTAAGTAGTACGCAGTGGGCGTCATTGAAGAAGGAGACCCTGAGGCACACACGCACGCACGACACTTGGAACGCGGAAGCCGAGGTGAGTAATGAATTCCCCGTCCTCTGCCACTGATAGCCAATTCCCTACCGCTGCCACGCTCACGTTGCTTTGGAGGGGGAGCTGGAAAGGGGGAGCCCTAAGCGAGAGAGGGGGGGTCTGGCCCCCCTCCCCACTGGTGCGTGCCCGCTCCTCCTTCCTGCGCTGCTAGCCCCTGCTGACCTGGTGTCCCCACCACAGTCAGGCGGCCGCAGGGGGAGGGGGCAGAAATGCCGCTCCAGGGCCCATGCCGCCTGACCCAATTGCGTCACTTGGCATCATGGGCCAACTGCCCTTGCTTATATGGAAAAAAACCTTAACCATTAATTCATATAGGAAAAAAACTTGGGTTGTGCTGATAATCTTAAATATGAAGTGAACGAGCAGTGGGTTGGAGGATAATTGTGTAATTGTGAATGGATTATCCCAGCTACCAAGATTTAGAGATTCCTCCTTAACTCACACTGCCATGTAAATTATACACCCCCTCTACATAAAAAACCTACATGTTTCACCCTCTCAATGGGGGGCTTTGTCAAGGGTATAAAAGTGCTCAGTGCCAGAGTGCCTTGTGCTAATTGCTAAAGTGTAAATTTACATTGCTAAAACATTGCCAGGGGTCGTTCGTTATTCTGATAACAAACAAGACTCCCCGTGCTAACAACAGGTAGTCCCCGTTTTATGAACGCCCGACATACAAACGACCCGCCGATACGAATGGCCCGATCCCATCGCGATGACGTCATTTTCGCGTCAGTGAAGTTTGAAGAAGCGGCTTCGAACTTACCCCGAGAGCTGGCGCATGTCCCATCAGCAGTGTTGAACTCACCTCCGAACCGAGTCCAATGCTGTCTGTACTCCACTCTCCGTCTCCCGCTACATATAGCCACGTATAGCCACCGCTAGATGCAACATCTCTTTGCTTCATGTATGTCATGTGACATACAGGTTCCTGTATGTCACATGACACACAGGAAGTGGCAGGATGCTGCATCTAGCGGTGGCTGTACACTGCTAGAGGAGCAGGAGTTGGAGAGCGGAGGACAGACAGCGTTGGTCTCGGGCTGGAAGGTGAGTCCATAGGCAGAGAGCGAGGCAATGGTGGGGGGGGGGGGGGGGCGGTAAAAGCAGAGAGCGGCACAGAAAGGTACCAATTTAGGCACAGGGGAAAGCAGAGTACAGAGGCACAAGGGGTAAAATCGGAGGCAGGGGGGGTGACAAAGGCACAGGGGGTACAAAAATCCACTGGGGGTTACAAACGGAGGAACAGAGGGTAGAAATGGAGGCACAGAGAGTACAAATAGAGGCACAGGGGTACAAACAGAGGCACATGGGGTACAAACAAAGGCACAGAAGGGGTACAAAAAGCATAGGGGGTACAAACTGAGGTGGGGACATAGAGAGGCACAGAGGGGGGACAAACGTGCACAGAGAGAGTACAGAGGCACTGAAGGGGACAAACAGGCACAGAGGGGTGCAAAGAGAGGCACAAAGGGGGACACTGGAGGCAACGCGTACAGAGAAAGCACAGCGTTCCGACTTAAAAACGGATTCAGGTTAAGAACGAACCTACAGTCCCTATCTCGTTCGTTAACCGAGGACTACCTGTAGTTACTCGACCCCCAGCAATGTTTTTTTGATGTAGTTTTGCACTTTAGCATTTCAAATTTAAGATTATCAGCACAGCTCAAGTTATTATCCTATATGAATTAAAGGTTAAGTTTTACATTTAGTCAACTCCATATAAGGTTAATCCTTGTGTATTAGATTGATTGAGGTGTGTGTAAAACATTATAATTACCATCAAGTTAGAGTAACACCTATTCGTTCCCATGATAGCATTTTAATAGGATAACTGTACTTAAAGGGGAACTGAAGAGAGAGGTATATGGAGGCTGTCATGTTTATTTCCTTTTAATCAATACCAGTTACCTGGCGGCCCTGCTGGTCTATTTCTCTGCAGTAGTATCTGATTAAAACCAGAAACAAGCATGCAGCTAGTCTTGTCAGATCAGACTTATAAGTCTGAACCACTGAAACACCTGATCTGCTGCATGCTTGTTCAGTGGCTATGGCTAATAGTATTAGAGGCAGAGGATCAGCAGGGCTGCCAGGCAACTGGTATTGTCTAAAAGGAAATAAACATGACAGCCTCCATATACCTCTCTCTTCAGTTCCCCTTTAAAGTGGACCTTAAATGAAAATAAACCGATGAAACAAAAACATTGTATCTATCTCCCTACTCCTTAAAGAGAACCCGAGGTGGCTTCCTAAGAATGAAATCCGCACACAGAGGCTGGGTCTGCCTATACTGCCCAGCCTCTGTTGCTATCTCAACCCCCCTAAGTTCCCCCTGTGCTCTGCTTTTCCCCCATAAATCACAGCTGCGCTGTCGACACGCAGCGTGTCGCAGCGGGCTGTGTTTTCCTCTGTAGTGTCACTCTGCGTGCTCCCCCCGCCTCCTGCATAGCTCCGGTCCCTGCCGGGCAGGTACCGGACCTATGCAGGAGGCGGAGGGTGTGGCGAGAGTGACACTACAGAGGTAAACACAGCCCGCTGCATGTCGACAGCGCGGCTGTGATTTATGGGGCATAGCAGAGCTCAGGGGGAACTTAGGGGGGATTGAGATAGCAACAAAGGCTGGGCAGTATAGGCAGACCCAGCCTCTGTGTGCGGATTTCATTCTTAGGAAGCCACCTCGGGTTCTCTTTAAAATGACTTTTTTTTAGATATTCCACAGTTTTATGTTATGTTTAAAAACTTAAAAAAGTAGATTTATTGTTTTGTCTCTGCTCAATGACATAGTCTGCCCCATGTCTCAAAGAGCTAAAACTATATAAACCGTTTTTACCTGCCCTCAAAAGCCCAGTTCTTTAACAGAAAAGTATTTTATGGCTGTAATTCCCGATTGGAGAGAAATTGTAATTTTTATAGTTAAATGGTAACTTTTTAATGCATAAAAAGAAGAAAAGGAACACCGCATAGTTATTTGTATACTTGGCACTGTACATACTGATGTCTATCTCATCATGTCACATGTCACTTAACCTCCTTGGCGGTATGATTCTTTTCAGATTTTAGGGTCTAAAAGCAGTAAAAAATGTTGTGCTTTTAGACTCTAAAATCCAGAAAAAATCATACCCCAGAGAGATTTCCTGCAGTCTCTGCACAAAACTCATCTCCTCGGGATTCAGTACTGCATTTCTTCCTCCTGTCCTCCAGGTGGCACTCTATCTCTATAGTGAGATCACAGTCTGTCTTCATGTGACAAACAGCGATCTCACCCAAGGGATCGAGAGCCTCCGAGGACATGGAGGAGACTGTCCGGATCCTGGGGTGTGGGTATGAAGTGCAGCTCTGCTTCGCCCGCTCTGTAGGAACCCGGTAGACCCAGGGTCGGGATTACTGCTCACAGCATGTTTATCTTACCCCAAGGCAACCCATACTTGTAAGTATAACTCTACCTGCAGGGCTAGGTCCGTCACCACTCAGCCGCACGCTCACACACATGCCCGCCCCTTCTGGCCCCGTCCTCCCTCAGCTCTCACTCAGTGTCTCTGCGTCCCTCCCTGCACATGTGTAGTGCAAAAAAGCACTGACACAAGGACATAGTGTACGCAGAGACACAGGGATATTATATTATCAATAATACACCATTGGGGGCTCTCCGTTGTGCTTCTTTCTTTGTTTTAAATAGCAGTTCAAGGGCTGCTTTGTAATGCAGCTTGCCGCACTGCAATACACCACCTATGCAACCCTCACAGTGCGGCGGGTGCATTGCAGTATAACGGGCTGCATTATAGTAACGCACTGCATGCAGCACATTAGCACAAAAAAAGTGCATGCTAACGGTTACAGTGAAGCATACTTTTCATTGACTGTATGCAAAGCACCGCCGCAAAGCTTTCCCAATCCGTGTTGTGTTCCTGCTACTACAGGGAACGCAATGTAACGGCCACTGCAAATGTAGTCTAATGCTTCCAGTAAGCATGAAATAACTGAAAATAAGTTTGATATTATGTTTTTACCTATTTTTTAGTACTTTTTCAGTTGCTAAGCACTGAAAAGTTATTTCTCAGTTAGATACAGTAAGGTAAAAAAAATATCTCCTGGGAGAAAACTCAGGAGAAAAAGTTAATTTAATAAGAGCCAATCAGGCTCATTGTAGGAAAGAAGCAGTGTTACAGAGTACCAAGTGATGTCATAGAGAATCAGAGATTTTTTAGAGGGCCAGATGTCTCCAAGTTAGCTTGAGGTTGTGTTTTATTATCTTCTTGTCTACAGGAAGCCGAATAATTTTTTTTTTTTTTTAAGACAAAATTAGAGATGGCATAACTTTTCAGTAGGGGGCAGTCTGGCTTATTTTTGCACTGTAAAAATCCTAGTGGTCTGGTTAACCAGTTACATCACTCTATACATTTGCACTAGGGAAGACCAAAAAAAAACTTGCATCAGCTGTCTATAGGATTATATTGGATCTGTAAAATGAATAGGCTATAGGCATGTTTTAAGTGTACCTGAGATGGGATCTATTGGTGTATATATACTTACTTGGGGCTGGTATAAATACACCAACTGATCACATCTCAGGTTCTCTTTAAACCAGTAGTCACTCATGGACATCTCCCTGGCTTTACATAAAGCAAAGGAATGATGTTTATATTTAAAGAGATTACACAGTCTAAAATAAACATGCCATCATGTATCATGTTCTCTTTTTTTGTTTTTTTGTCTAACTCTTTCCAGCGCTTAGCCCCACCCCCTTGCAGACGAGTGTGGTGCCGCATCTGTGGCACTCTGTACAGAGAGCGCCATGGCACTGGTTTGTGAGGGGGCAGGGCTAAGCACTGGCATCTGCAAGTGGTCGATTTCAAAAATTGGATTTGCCTAATCCACCTGTAAATTTTACATCTTATGCAAATTTACAACTGCCGCAGTCGTAAATCATTTTTCAAAAATTGCAGAAAAAAAGTTTGCGCAAACCAAAATAAATAGAGGGAACATGGGGAATAGTGGGAGCAAGTCAATTTTTTTTTAAATCAAAAAGACCTTGTAGTTCTTGAGAAAATTGTATTTAACTCCCTTCCCCCCTCCCCCAATTTTTTTTTTAAACTCAAGAAAATGACATTCTGCTGCGGTACGGTACACTTAAATATATACTGAGATCCATGTTCTTTATACCTAATTTTAAACAAGTTTCTGGAGGTGGGGAAGAGATCCTCGTCCATGGTATGGGCAAGGGCTTCGGGAGAGAGAGGGAGGCCTGGCTGCCCCTCTCTTCCAGAGACCCCATATCATGTGCCATGCAGGCTGGTATAACGCAAGTTGTGGAGCCCCACGCTGTATGGGCTCCAAATCCTGCCTATACCAGCCTGCCTGGGTAACAAGGGGTTAAACAGGCATGGGAGGGGGGTCCCTTGAGGACTGCAGTGTTAAACCCCCCTAAAGACCAGGCCATGTTTCATGAAATAGACCACTGCAGCTTTAAGGCCTATCTGCAGGGCCGTACAATTCAGCACACAAGATATTACCCCCCCCCCCTTTTTTCCCCCCACCAACAGAATTTTTTGATCGCTCCCCCAGTGTTGTTGGTTTTTTTTTGGTTTTTTTGTTTTTGTTTTTTTTTTACAAATATTTATGTTATTAATTTTATAATACATTTTTTTTAAATCCTTACCCTCCCTCCCCACACCAGTCAATCACTGTGATCGTCTGTCATAGGCTTTAGCCTATGACAGCCGATCACCCCTGAGCCTCTGGAGGGGACAGCCGTGTGACACGGCTGTCCCCTCCAGAGCTGCATTAGATCGCAGCACTGTACAGGGTCCGTCTAACAGCCTCCTAGCGGCAATCACCACTGGGAGACTGGAGGCAGAGTGGAGCTCCATCATTCAAGCAGGGTTGAACACGCGGTCTCCTGCAAACCACGCCGCTAGAACCCTACGCCGATGCAGTCGGCAAGTAGTTAAAATGTGTACATGGAACTATGTATACTGCATATTAACACATACTGCAGCAAAATGTCATTTTACTACAAAAAAAAAAAATATCTTTGAAGGCCTTTTTATAAAAACATGGACTTTTTCCCAAATCAAAATCAGATTTTGGTATTTTTGAGTAATTAGGTCTTGTTTGGGAATACTGGTTTTCACAAAGTTTGCTGCTTCCAGTTTTACAATGGCAATTTGCATATACTCCAGAATGTTATGAAAAGTCAAATGATCAGATTATTTGTAAAGTCCTTCTTTGCAATGAAAATGAACTTAATCTAATTGAGAACTTGTGGCCAAGCCTTATCAGGTAGGTGGACAAACAAAAACCCACAAACTCTGACGAACTCCAAGCATTGATTGTGAAAGAATGGGTTGCTATCTGTCAAGATTTGGCCAAAAGTTTATTGACAGCATGCTAGGACAAATTGCGGAAGTCTAGGAAAAGAAGGGCCAACACTGCAAATACTGACTCTGCATAAACTTGATGTAATTGTCAATAAAAGCCTTTAAAACCTATGAAATGCTTGTAATTATACTTCAATACACCACAGAAACAACTGACAAAAAGATCGAAAAACACTGAAGCAGCAAACTTTGTGAAAACCAGTATTTGCGCTATTCTCAAAACTTTTGGTCAGGACTGTATGTGTCGAAGATTTTGACAAATGTGGAGGCTAAATACTTGTCTGAAAAATGAGCAGTGATCTGTTATATGATGATGGAGATAATACATTTATGGAAATGATATATGATGTGAAAATATTGTGCAGAGAACTTACAAAATATGGGTCCTTACTTCTGAAAGATGCTCTTAATTAGTCCTAATGATGAATAAAATGGTTTGTTTTCCTTTGACCAACCCCTTTTCAATACAAAAAGTGAAGACTGCTAAACACATATTGCACCATAGGTGAACTAGTCGTAGGCAAAAGTTTTTTTTGCATAATAATAATAATAATAATAATAATAATAATAATAATAATAATAATTAGTAGTAGTAGTAGGTTGTTGTTGTGTATGTGTGTGTATAAAAAGCAAGAATCAGAATAACCTGGTAGAATTCTGAACCCCCCTAGTGACCAGGCTATTTTTTTACAATATAGGCCACTGCAGCTTTAAGTTCTTGCTGCAGGGCCGCACAACTCAGCACACAAGTGATCCCCCCCTTTTCTGCCCACCAACAGAGCTTTTTGTTGATTTTTTTTATATTTATTTATTTTTATATTAATAAATGTTACTATTTTTTTTTTATACCCTCCCTCCCCCTGCCAGCCAATCCCAGCGATCGGCTCTCATAGACATCAGCCTATGAGAGCCGATCACTCTCTTGCCTCCCACTGCCTTAGATCGCAGTGCTGTACAGGGGCTAAGGACAGTGCTGTACAGTGTAAATAGATGGTGATCGCCGCTGGGAGACTGATGACGGAGTGGAGCTCCTTCATTCAATTGGAGATGAGCGCCCATTGGCGCGAGAGATTTACTGCAAAACCCCGCCCCAGGACTTGACGCCAATTGACATTAGGCGGTCCTGGGGCTGCGCGGTCGTTATGTAGTTTTGTTAAAAATATTGTACAGTAGATATTGCTATATATAAAAAAAGGAAAATATCTAGTTACATGTTCTATTGCTATGGAGCAGTACAAGAGTGACATCACATGGTGGGCAGGGTGAGTGGGGAGAAATTGCACTTGGCCGGCACTTGGCCAAAGCAATTTGCCAAGCTGATTGCTTTTTGAAACATTGGGGGCCATGGAGGGTTGCTACATTCTCAAGAGAGGCAGTCATTATTGGATGCCTCGGCCAGTTTTCATCTAGCGTGTGTAAGGCTTTAGTGTTTAGTAGGAAGGAGTTGGTTGAGGGCTGGGATTACTAGAGCGCTATTGGCAGTGTTTATGGATAGAGATGTCACGAACCTCCGATTTTCGGTTCGCAAACTTTCGTGGAAGGTTCGGTTTGCGCGAACTTTCGCGAACCGCAACAGACTTCAATGGGGAGGCGAACGTAAAAATTTTGAAACATTTCTGCTGACTTCAAAAATGATAGAAAACATGTTTTAAGGGGTCTATTACCTGGAGGAAGTCATGGTTAAGTGAAATGCACATCAAAAGTCCCAGAAAAAAATCTGGATTTAACACAAAGCAGTGTTTTAAGGTCAGAGATCTCATTGAATGTTCAATTGCAGGCCTGCACTGCTTTACAACATCAGGAAGTACACCGGAGGGAGGAGGGTCTTGTCTTCCAGGGAATTGTAGTATGTCAAAAGCCAGCTTACATACCTTGGCCAGGAATTGACCCCAGGTCTGAGTCCGTGGTAGGTAGCTCACTTCACCACTATACCACCACCAACACTACACGCTGAAGCCAGCCTAGCATTTACCATTATGATATATCCAAGAGAAA